>NC_133153.1:18981979-18984479 GCF_048418815.1 Hemitrygon akajei | reverse complement strand
CTTTTACAAGCTTCATTGAGATGTCTATGTTCTGCTTGTCTGTCAAGTTATCTCTGTGCACACAAAGAAAGTGCTTCTAAATGGACTTAGTGCTCAGCGTGTGTGCTCTCTAAATGTTAGAAAATTGTGCCATCTACCCGTTATTCACAGAATTGTCACTTAAGGACCTACTTCGGGTTCCAACCACAAATTATATACGACAAGAACACAGATCTTTCAAACTGGGGAAAGCCTCTATTATCTTCAAACCTGCACCCCGATAGAAGTTAACCGGTCAAACCTGTTTTCCCCTCATAATTGCTAATAGTCCACTTTATTGAAACTCCTCCAATATTAACCACCTGTTATTATCGGTCCGAAAATCTCGCAGGTTCACTGCAATACACATTACTTCAACCTTCGCCATCCAGGACGGAACAGATGAAGTCCAAAATTTTTATAGTTGTGATCTGACCCATTCACGTCCGAATTATTAGAAGTTTGAGAAGCGTGTAATGTCTGCTTACATGTACATCTCCAGAGAATGAAATAACACAGTTGCTTATCTTGCTCCAACTTCACGATAGGACGTTCTTGATTTGTCGCAAGGAAACCGGCTCCCTCCCCATCTCAGAAATATAAAACTTTAGTTTCACAAGCATTGTAATATTATATATATATATTATAAATATATATATGCACAAATTCTCGCGCATCTACAATCTCGAACATCAAAACTAAACGCGGATTATATCCTATATAGTCAACAAATGATCAATCACCAAAATATCCACATATTATTAAAGCTGTTTTCTTTGCATGTATTTCTTTTTCTTCCGCTGACACTTGTATTTTCAGTCTTCTGCTGTGGAGGTACGCTGTAATATGGATTGATCGCTATTAAAGATCAGCAATGGTTATTTTAGGAATCTGTATTAACACAGATAAGGGCATTATTGCGAGAATATTCTAATGGACATTTGGTTTCTAACTATAGTGTTGAGTATAGTCTAAATCGACATTATGGGCGCAATGACTGTAAATCGCGTAGAAATACGCTGGACAACATGGACTGGGAGATATAAGAGTTGCTTCAAATCTTAGATTATGAAAACCCCACGGCATTTAGAGACACTAACACAGAACATATTATTTAAAAAGGTGCTTGGATTTTGATGGGGATTTATAGGAATTCTCGTGAATACTCTGGAAATCCAGAGTTGATTGTTAACAAAAGTTGTTGGTTTGTGAGTGGTTCAGTGCTAAAGATGAGGTTGATTATATCATTGCTATGCAGCATAAATAAGACGTCCTGGGAGCCCTGGGTCAACAATCGATCCCTTCCAATGTAACGAAAGGACGGGTTAATTTTGTCTCATTAGCATTCCCATCGCACGACCCTACAGATTGACAACTAACAGTGATGCATTTGCACTGAGCTTATTTTAAAAGCTTTACCCAATCACCGACCGCGAGACTTATTTCCATACTTGTCGTTATTTTGTTATCACTCGTAAGAGAAGACAATTCAGAACTCCCAGTCATTCAATTTTTAAAGTTTATTTTCAGGGCTTCCATTTCGCTTTCCTTTATTTCCTTTTAATTTGCCCTCTTCTCCTCCCCAATTATTTCCTTCCCAGTGACACCCCAACCTCGAATTATATTCCGTCCACTCATCACAGCCTCTTCCTTCCAAATTTCAGTGTCTTGATTTTTAAGCACTGAGCATTGGAGTCGACACGAAAGTGCCAAAGTTCAGATTTGAAGGAAAGAGAGAGAGAGAGAGAGAGAGAGAGAGAGAGAGAGAGAGAGAGAGAGAGAGAGAGAGAGAGAGAGAGAGAGAGGGGTGTATGGGGGAAGGCGATGCAGTTGGTAGTTTGGGTGGAGGTGGGGGCAACATTTAAGCGAAGAACAAAAGGATGCCTGGGTTTGAAAACTATGGGAGGAATATGAAAACCACAGTTTCGACTGGTGTGTGTATGCGTGTGTGTGTGTGTGTGTGTGTGTGTGTGTGTGTGTGTGTGTGTGTGTGTGTGTGTGTGTGTGTGTGTGTGTGTGTGTGTGTGTGTATGTGTGTGTTTTAAAGGTTCCTTTGAACTGCCTTTGTGCTGAGTCGGCGCTGCTTTTTGCCAATGCAAGTCACGGTCATACGAACTTTGTGTTAACCTCTTATGTCGAATGAATCTTTTCATTTGGAAACCCATAAATCTCATTCCGTAGCTCCTTTTGTGCGGCACGCTACGACTTAGTAAACCAAGAGTGCGTCGAACAACAACTAAAAACAAAAACAGAAAAAAAGTTGTAACCGATAATAAGTACAACTTAAAAAATGAGATTCCTGTGTAAAGTGCGGACTGGCTGTTCACAAGAGGAACGTGGAAGCGAACGGAATGGATACGAAGCTCAGCACTCACAACCACAGTAAGCAAGCTATTTTCTAAAAAGCTCCTTCAAGGTTTACACGGAGACGATGATTTATCGTTCTGAAACAGTCATTATTTTGGTGAATTTCAAGTAGTTA